>NW_025544681.1:1231217-1231481 GCF_011800055.1 Colletotrichum gloeosporioides
TATATAAAACTAACTATACTTTAATATCTTTCTATTAATAAAGATAATATATAATTAATAAGTATATATATTAGTAAAGAGTTTATAATAATTTCTACTCTAAAAATAAAGTTTTCTATTTAAATATTATTCTAATAAAGCCTCTTACCCTTATTATAATTTTTACCTACTTAAAGTAATAAATCCACTTAATTTTATACCTCTTAATAATATATATAGCCTTTAGTTATATAATTATAACTCTCCTAACTATAGCTATACTTA
>NW_025544682.1:0-9321 GCF_011800055.1 Colletotrichum gloeosporioides
TTTATAACTCTAATATAAAGAACTTAAAACTTTATTACTTTTATTTTAAGTTTTAAGATATAAATTACTTTAAATAAACTTAACTAGCTATTTAGTTATCTTTTACTAAGATTATCTTTATTTTTAATATTTTCTACTATACTCTACTTATTCCTAACTACTCTTATATATTTTAATATATTAACTTTAACTTCTACTCCTTTAGATATTACTATTAATTAGTTAGATATTAGAATATATAATATTAATACTATTATTAATAACTAAGTAATAAGTAAAATAACTATTAAGATAATCTCCTTTAATAAGTTTATTAGTCTCATAGGACCAGCTAGCTGGTAGGGTACTATAGGCAGTAAATATTATATTATATTAACTGCGTTAGTAGTGATATATATATAGTTAACTGCGTTAGAGGCAGCAGCTGCAATCGCAGCGTTAATCGCAGAGGGTAGTGCTTTACGTAATTACTAATTATATAAGGCGTGCCCAGCTTAATTAACGCTATAATAGGCTAGTGTTACTAACACTAGCAACTTTCTCTTTTTACTAGTATTAACGCAGTTAATAGTAACTATAGTATAATTCAAAAAGAAGTTATTAAACGACGTATAATATGAAAAGTAGTAATTACTAGCAATTATAGTAATTACTTATAACCCCTACTATAGTAGTTACTCTATAACTATTACTTAATCCTACCTTAAGCTAGTGCTAGTAATTAGCGCTACTTAAGCCTATATAACCTATCCCTCTATCTATATTATTACTAAGTTTATATTAAGGAAGTATATAAGGCATTAGTTAGGCTTCGCTTTAGTAAAGGTATTAATAAAGTTATTATTGCTATTAATCTATTAAATTTTATATAGCTCGTAGCGTTTATATAACTGCTACAGAGCTATAATATTAATTATCAAATACTTCTCCTTTATAATACCTAGCTTAATGAGGTACTTATATAGTAAGTATAAATTAGTATAGATAATAATAAGTATTAGAGGTAAGCTAAGCTATTTAGTAATTATTCAGAAGGTCGTAGAGATAGTATAAGCTATATTAACACTAGTAACTATACTATAGACCTTAGAGGCTAGTACGCTTTAAGTGACTTACTTATTCTTTATTAAACTAAAGTGGATAATATTACTATTAACTATAAACTTATTCTTATTAAGAGGGGTCTTATTAGTGAGAATAATAGCAAAGCTAAGCTATAAGGTTAAGTTAGCGTTATTAGCGAATAAGCTATTAATAAAGACGAAGAGTTTAGTAGTTAATAAGTTAATAGGTATAAATGTTAATCCTTATACTAGTAAATCTATTTGCCACTATAGTTATATATTAAGAGCCTTAATATTATTAAGTAAGGGGTCTTAATACTAAGTAGCAGTTAAAAGATTATAGCATACCTTAAGCTAGTAGATCGATATAATATATATACTGCGCGCGCGTTATTTAATATATTACTTCTTAATAGTATTAGGGGTAGCATTAGCGTTAATAAGGGTAAGCTTCTTACCTTAGCCCTTCTAGTAGAGAATAATTATACCTAACTTATTAATGCTAATAATACTACTATTAAATATTAATAGTTAGTTAATAGTAAGTTATTACTTAGCTTTTACTATAAATAAGGCCTTAGTTAAAGCCTCATCCTCATAAGCTAAGAATTTAGCATCAGTAAGGCCTAAAATATCATCAGTTTATATACTAATAACTGCAAAGTTAGAGTTAACTATTAAAAGGACTAAAAGGCAGGAGTTATAACTTAAAGTAACTATCTAGAGAACTTCTCTATAGTAACAGCTATATATAGCCTACTAGTAGGTGCTAGCCTCAGTAATACTATAGAGCAGCTTAATAACTCTCATAATAATGCCTTCTAGGTATTAGTTATAAATCTAGATAGGTAAGTATACTAGGATTATTCTGTTAAGCTTTATTACTAATTAGACATATACTTATATTATATCGTAAAGCTAGAGGATCTTACTAGAAAGTAGTAACTATAGTATAATAGTGAGGATAAGGCATTAGCTTACATACTATATTATTAGTAACTACGTTAAGATCACTTCCTTGCTATTATCAGTATATCCTTAGATAATAAAGTAGGACTTCTTATAGGGCTTATTAGTATTCTTACCTTTAATTTTATTAACTATTTATAATCAAAAGATGTAGATATTTATATACTTAATAGGGTTATATATAATTATCTTAAAGACACCTCAATTAATAAGTCCTTTAACTTTAGCCTTATTAGATTACTTAAAAAGGTAGCTAGGTATATTAATCTTACCTACCTTATAGAGCTATATAGCTAGGTTAAGGTTAGTATATTCCTTATTAATTAAAAAGACTTTATTAGTAGTAAAGAACGCAGTAGTAGTATTAATATTATTAACCTCTAGTATAAAGTTAATATTAGAGGTAGGGTTAATGTTAACTATTTTTGCTATAGGTATCTATCTTTATAAACTTCAGTATAGCTCACCTAGGGTTAGCTTTAAGCGTTCTTTTCTCTTATAAGGCTAGCTATATTAGTATAGCAGTAGTAGTATTAATACTAGTAATCTTTCTTAATCTTCTTTCACTAGTATTACTAATACCTTAGAAGCGTTTAATAGAGAGTTAGTATTAATAATATCTTTATCTAAGTTATTATAAAAGGGCTTAATATAAGTTAATCAAAATGTTCTCAGCCTATAAAGTAGGTTAAATATATAGTCCTCCCTATTAATAGAGAGAAGCTTATATAAGCTAGCCTAGCTTTTATTCTCATACTATATAAGAACATCTAACTATAGTAGGAAGGTAAGTATTAATAATATACTTAAGCTATTATAGAGGGCGAGAGTATTAGAGACTTATTACTTAGTATATATATAGTAGAGTTTATTAGTAGCTTTTTATATAGCTTCTTAACGCTTTATAATACCTAGAGATAGTACTAAATCCTTAGTTACTTAAAGGTAAGTACTAAAGATAAGTAGAGTTAGGATTAAACTGTTAGGCTTAGTAGTATTATTAATAGTCTTAATAGTTATCTATAGGGCTTACTTATAAAGGATAGAAAAGTCTTCAGTATAGATAATATTATAAGTATAGCGTAAAGTAGTATAGTAACGTTTAACCTTACTAATACTATAGTAAGCCTTAATAAGGACTTCTTTAATAGTAATTACTAAGGTGTAGGTAGTATACTTAAATTTATAGCTACAGAAGTTAGTATTAGCGTCTATAGTAATAAAGTTAAGAGGGCCTTAATAGATATTAATCTAGTATATATATAAAGCCTCCTAAGTATACTAAGCTAATAGATCTTTAAGGAAATAGGCTATATTAAAGCTAGTAGTACTATTAATAACATAAAGCACTAGCTTATTACTATTAAGATATATAATATCTATAAAGATCTTATAGTTAAACTTATAGTTATTATATAAAGTAAATCTAAACCTTTTAGGTTAACTAGTATAAAGTTAATAATACTAATAGACCTTAATTAGATAGGTAAGGAGGCCTTTATTAACCTTATACCTAGCCCTAGTAAAGATATATTAAAGTCTAGTAACTAATAGGTAGCTAAAATAGTAGTAGAGTTATTAAAGTTTAACCTCACTAAGGTAGTAGTAAGTAACTAACTATTCCTATTAGAGAAGTATCTAGAGATACCCCTATTTATAGATAACTAAAACTCTAAGGTCTCTCTACTTCATAACGTTATTAAGGTTATTAAATATAACTTCTATCTTATCTATATCGTAAAAGTAGTATAAGAAAGGTATATTTATTAACATAATATAGAAAGTAATAAGACTAAGTAGTATAAGGACTTTAATAGATCTTAAGGAGTAGATAAGGTTACTAAAGCTAAATCTAATAGTAGCTACTCTTATAGTATTAACTTTAAGGTTTAATATTAATTATTAAAGTGTAAGGACCTAAGGCTAGCCTACTATTAAATATTTAGAAGTACTAATATTAAGTAGGATACCTTAGAAGATTATTAATCTATACCTTCCTTTAAGAGAGAACTATAAGGTATATTCTTTAGGCTTAACTATAGTATATAGATCCTACTTAGTAATAGTATAGAAAGTAGTATTATTACCTAACACACTAGTAACTTTAAAGCTATCAAAAGTAATACTAGCAAAGTGAGAAGTGAGAAATTATTAATTTTCATTATCTAAGCTATCTAACCTATACTAGTTATCTTTAGTATTAAAGTTATTAATATTAAGAGTACTAAAGTAGTTTAATATATCCTTATTATAGCTATTAATAGGAAGGTTATTAATACCCTTAATGCCCTTATACTATACTAGAAAGTAATTAAAAGTAGAAGTAGAGGTATCCTTATTAATATATATTCGCTTAAAGTAGTTAAAAGCCTTATAGTAATCTTTAGTAAGGTGCTTTATTAACTAATAGCCTATCTCATTATAAACATAACACTTCTTCTTAGATTTAAGAAGTATAAGTTAAGGGTAATATTAACTATAAAGTGTATATAGGTAATAGCTAAATTAAGAGCTATAGCTATAGCTATTATATTAATAATTAGTCTAATACTAGTTATTAATAAGAGCTAGATTTATTATAAAGTGCTTATAAGCTTAGCTTTATATTGTAATACTAATAGATAATTAAAGCTAGTTAGTAACACTCTTATAGTCTTTAGTAAGGCTTATAAGAGCGTAGTTATACTTAAGCACACCTCAGTAAGTACTAAGAACCTAATTATAAAAGGTATTATTAAAGTAGTAGATAATAGAGAGGGTATATTAGATAGTAATAAGCTTATTAAATACTATCTTAAGGCACTCTATTTTAATCTTACTAAGGTTCTCTAGGATTATATAGTTAAGGGTAATACTATGCTATTTAGAGAGATATACTTAATAGGACTCTTTAGTCTTAAAGTAGGCTTTAACTTTAGTAACTAAGCTAGTGAGGTTAATAGGTGTATTATTACTATAAAGCTTATCGTAGTAGTAGTTAAGTGCCTTACCCTTAAGTATAATAGAGAAGGCGCCTAGGGTTTGAAACTAGTTAATACTAGCCTTAACATAGTAATCCTTAAAGATAAGAAGCTTAAAGTTAAGGATATTATATATATCACCCCTAAATTGTATATTATTATTATATAACTTTATAAGGTCTATAAGTTAATAAGGGGATAGTTAATTAAGCGCAGTAAGGTTAACTAAGTTATAGCTAGTAATATTAGTATTAAAGTTACTTAGGGTAATAAAGGTAGTTAATTAGTAGGTTCTAAAAGGAATTAACTTATCTTAAGTAGAGCTAAAAGATAGCATTATACTAATAGGGGTATAGGTAGAGTTAACCTAAGGTACTAAGGGAGGTTTAAGCTTAATACCTTAAATATTATTAAAGAAGTTAGTGTTTCTAATAACTTTCTTAAAGGTAGTGATCTTAGAGGCTTTATTATTAATCTCCTCTATAGTCTACTTATAGAAGTCTTAGTGAAGAGTAGTATAGATATTAGAGGTGATAGAGGTGCTATTTATAGTGATATAGACTCTATTAGTAATAAGGAAGTCTCTAAAGTCCTTTATAGTAATAAGGTTATAGTAAGTAAAAGTAAACTCTAGTACCTCTTTAAAATTAATATACGCCTAACCCTAGAGAGTAGAGCTAGTAAGGCTATTAAGTTAGTAATACTCTATATTAAACAGAAAGTATAAGGTAAGTTACTATTAAGTAGTAGTATTTAACTCTAAGTTAATATTACTAAGTTTTCTCTAAACGCTATAATTAACTATACTATAAACCTAGGTAGGGATAGAGATAGAGTAGTTACTAACTAAAGGGCTAAGAGGAGGTAAAGAGGGTAGAAGAGGTAATAATCCTAAATTAGAGGAGTTAGCTATTATTAAAGGGAATTATTAATAGAGTAAGGCGTTAGGTTAAGTAGCAGGTGAGGTTTACTATACTATAGTTATAAAGAGCTTAACTAGGAACTAAAGTAGCTAGAGCTTATTTATCTAGTAAATAATTTACTACTCTATTACTTACTTAATTTAATATAGTTTAATAATAGTTAAAGATAGAAGTATAAAGACTAAGAAGGGCTTTTACTAAAGTAAAAGAAGAGTATTACAAAAAGTAGTTAAGAAAGGTAGGTAGGGTTTAATAAGTAATATTATTAATAAAGTAGTAGACTCTTAAGGATATAAAGGTAGTATAGTAGTATTATAAAAGGAGTATAAGTTAATAAAGTTAAAAGATAGTAAAAAATTCTCTTCTTAGCTAGTAGTTAGTAGTTAGCGTTTAGTAGTTAAGTAGTAGGAAAATTCTTATAGTAGGGTATGCTATATAAGTAGTTATCGTTAAATAGGTTTAAAGTAGCTATTTACTATTAATATTAACTTAGCGAAGAAGAAGGTAGTTGAGGGCTATTAAAAGTAAGGTAATCTCTTATCTATTTATATAGCGTGAAAACTCTACTTATAGGGGGTAAGAGGCTAAGAGAGATAGTTAGTAAGGTAAGAAGTTAACCTTACTATTAATTATAAGTTAATAAGTTAATATTAATATTAAGGGTTAGGTATATAATAGACACTCTTTAAGTAGGAAGTAGGAGTAATTACTAAGAGCATTCTAAGTAGAATAGATTATCTCTTAAGTCGTATTATAACTACTTCTATTAAATATAGGATTAGAGGCTATAAAGGCTATTATTATAATCCTACTATTATTAATACTATAGGGAGATATTACTTAATCCTATTAGTACTAGCGATATTAGTATTAATATACTCTTCTCAGAGATTAGAGGAGGGTAAGTTTAAGGTAGCTTAGGTGATATAAGCTATCTTTTTTAAAGTTTATAACTACCTCATTAGTATAAGTTAATTAATTAAGCATTCCTAGGTAGAATAGATCTAAATAAATATTAATAAGACTACCTCTTCTAAAGCCTTACTGATCTATAGTTAATTAATATATTATATAGTAGTAACTATAAAGTTAACTACTAATTAGTGTTAGTCTTATAAGACTAGCTAGCTAGTAGGGCACTATAGGTAGTAAATATTATATTATATTAACTATATTAGTAGTAATATATATATAGTTAACTGCGTTAGAGGCAGTAGCCGCAATCGTAGCATTAATCGCAGAGGGCGGTGCCTTATGTAATCGCTGATTATATAAGGCGCGCCCAGCTCAATTAATGCTGCAATAGGCTAGCGTTACTAACAAAGTTTAAAATAAAAAAGATTATTAAGTTAATAGAGATATTAAACTTTAATATATATAAGCTATATATATATTTTTTCTTTNACTTTAATATATATAAGCTATATATATATTTTTTCTTTCCTTTATTTAATTAATTTCTTATTAATTATATATAAAGTAACTTAGTATATAGTTTCTTAGTATTCTATTTTAACTAATTTAATATTTTTAAGGTATTATATTTAAAATTCTCTATAATTTATAAATTCCTAAAGAGTACTCTTAAGATATTCTCTTAAATAAGTATTACTAAGAAAAGTATAAAATTCCTATAAATTTAAGACTTCTTTATATTTAAAAAAGTTCTTTTTATCTATATATTCTAGAAGTATTAGAATACTAATATTAAAATAGTTATACTATAAAACCTTAAGAGTTTATATTCTATCTATAAAGTAATTTAGTAAGATCCCTCTTATTTTATTATAAATAATAGCTAATAGAGAAAAAGATCTATAATACTATATACTATATAACTAAGATACTACTAAGATATATTATCTTAAATATAACTTATATTTATAGATATCCCTTTAGTATTTTAGTTTAAAAAATAATCTAAGATATTATTAATATAATTAATAATAATTAAAATAGTATTTAGATAGATTTCTCTAATTTAACTAGAATTTAATCTAATATTAATAAAGTCTATTTAAAGAAGTTTAAACTACTAAATATTATTTAGGACTACTATAAGAAGAATTTAGTTTAAATTTCTATTTAGTTTAAAATACCTCTTATTTAAGATTTTTACTCTATAGTATAAGAGTAATTTAATATTAATATATTAGATAAATTTACTATTTTTATTTTCCTTTTTAATTATAGAATAGATATAAAGTTTATTAGAGAGGATAAAGAGGATAAAGAGAATAAAAATAAAGAGGGTAAGTATTTAGATTAAGAGGATATATAGATATCTAGATAAATAGTAGTATATATTAATATAGATCTAGTATATAGTATTAAAAACCTTAGTTTCTTAAAAGTTAAAATATAATTAGAGTATTAGTAAGTTTATTCTATATAGTGATAATATATTATAATATTATAATATAATAAGCTATTATAATAACTTATTATAATAACTTATTATAATAACTTATTATAATAACTTATTATAATAATCTTCTATAGTAAATTAGAATAGAATTTATCTATCTCTACCTCTATATCTATATCTCTTATAAACCTATATATCTAACTAACTATTTAATTAGGTCTATATTTTTCTTCTAGAGTATAATTTACTTTATATAAATAGTATAGAGGTTTATACTTATTTAGTATATAAATAGGGGTATTTTTAGCTAATAATAATTATATACTTTTAAATATAGTAATAAGATATAATTTAGTAATTATTTATAAAGTTTTTATAGCTTCTAACTAAAAATATAGATCTAGATATATAGATTATAATATTTCTCTTATAAGCTAAAAAAATAGCTACTTCTAAATTATATTATCTATTATTCTCTACTACTTCTTTATTTCTTAAAGTACTTATACTATAAAGGTTAACTCTAAGGGAGGCTAATTTAAAATATATTTAAACTTATTTCTTAGTTAGTAGTAGTATAAATATTTTTTCTTAATAATAATATCTTTTTATAGTACTTTTTATACTTTCTATTTTTTTAGTAGATTTAATATACTACTTATAGGCTTCTTCTTTATATTCCTCTTTAGTAGTTATAATAGTAGACTATTTTTAGTTTTTATAGTAGTTTTTATTACTATAAGTAGTAGAAAGTTAGGTTTACTAATAATATCTTTTACTATATTAAGACTAAATAATTACTACTATAGCTCTACTTATAGATATATAGGGGTTTTAGAAATTTTACTATCCTTTAAATACTAACTAGATATAGCTAATATTAATAAGATACTTTTAGATAATTAGAGTAATATTATTATTTTAAAGACTTATTATAAAAGAATTAAAAAATATATCCTCTATAATTACTATAATAAATACTTATAGTTTAGTTATATTAATAAGTAAATTAATTATCCTTTAAACTTATTACTAAA
>NW_025544682.1:9441-9820 GCF_011800055.1 Colletotrichum gloeosporioides
TAACCTTTTTAAGGAGATTTCCTCTTTAGTTTTACTTTCTCTTAAATATAAACTAATATATAATAACTTTATTATTCTTTTTACTATAGATATTTCTTTTATTAAATAGTAGTAAAAAGCTTATTACTATAAGTAGAAAGTAGAAGATAGTATTAAGATCCCCTAGGAATCTCTAACTTCTAATATAT
Source organism: Colletotrichum gloeosporioides (assembly GCF_011800055.1). NCBI lineage: Eukaryota > Fungi > Ascomycota > Sordariomycetes > Glomerellales > Glomerellaceae > Colletotrichum > Colletotrichum gloeosporioides. The sequence continues at coordinate 9,630 of NW_025544682.1, forward strand.
ACTTAAAGAGAATAACTAAAATCTTTAGTAAATTTTATAAATAAGTAAATATTTAAGTTAATTTCTATAAAGAAATAAAAATCTAAGAGAGAATCCCCTATTTTATTTATAATATATATAATTCTATCCTTATCTATCTTAATATTACTAACTTAAGGATTAACTTAATAAATAATTATTTTTATAAACTA
>NW_025544682.1:630445-650239 GCF_011800055.1 Colletotrichum gloeosporioides
TTTATTTTATATAGAATATTAAAGTAAGTTAAGCGTTATTATTATTCTTATATTATTATTATTATTATAAAAGAATGTTATATGTTAACAATAAGTATCTTAAATAATTTAATTATAATAAATTAATCTTATTAGAGATAGTTAATAAATAGAGGAAAATTTATATTCTTCTTCTTATATAATTTTATATAGTAAATTATTTATAAGTTATTAAAGTTATAAATAATATTTTTATAAACTTAAATTAAAGTTTTTTTAATTATTATAAATAGTATTACAGTACTTAGTAGGTATTTATTAAAGTATAAATAGAATTTTTATAATATAGCGTAAACCTCTATAAATTAGATGTAGCTAGGCTTAAAGGGTAGAAGAAGGTAGGTAGTAAAGCTAGAACGGAAACCACCTCAGAGTAGGGTACGCAGTACTTTACGCCGCACACTACCTTAGGTAGGTACCTTCCGGCGTAGGTTCCTAAGGGAGGTGGGCACTATGCTACTGCGTAGGTAGCATATTGTGTACGTGACAGGGGAGCCGCTTTGACGATGGGCTGCAGATCCGACACTCGTTGGTTGACAACAACGGACAACGGGAGAGAGAGAGGACGAGTGCGAGTGCAACTCGCTGAACGGAGGAGAGGGACAAGAGGATGGGGGGAAGACCAGTAGTCGTCGCAGAAGGCGCGACAGCGAGGGGGAGCAGAACCTGGTTCGCACAGCTTGCGGCCCAGGATATGCCCAGCACGACGAAGCACAAAGACGTCGGGGACTCGGGAAAGGGCCGCCTTGTGGTGAGGTCAGCTAAGTTTGGTTTGCTTGTCGACGCTTTGCTCCAAGCGACCCAAGGTATCTAATCCACGCGTCTACCTACCTAGGTGCCTAGGTAGGCCCTCAGCTGGGCTTGAGTCTTGACAGCTGACGTCCGGTCCTGACCAGGGCCGATGGCGGCTGACGGGCGTTGTCTGCCCCAGCAGCCTGGCAAACAGCTCTGAACCAAGTCATGAACTCAAGCGCCGGAGAAAACCACAGTGGCCGTTTGCGTCGGGCTCGGTTTCTGTCAGTCTCCAATGCTCTGGTTGGTGGCGCAGACACTTCTCGGCAGGCTCCCCCGACGGCGCTGACTAGCGCATCTAATTCGTATGTATGTAGTAGGTAAGTACGGTGGTACGCTACAGGTGACTGCTTCTTCCTCACTGAGGCCCCCCGGCTGAACGATTTATTAGATGCATGCTACTGCTGATATCAACGACGGGTACTTCCGCGTCTTAAAGCGTGTGGCGTTATCTAAACACAAAACGTGCATCCGCACTTTGTCCCACCGGCAGGGGTGGCCTCTGCCTCTGGCCTAATGGCAAAGAATACCGCCGCACACACTGTATCCGTACCTAAGACTACGACAGAAGTGAGGTCCAGCGACTTATGGGGGCGCTTGACCTGCGACGCTGTGCTGCTCCAAGAGGCGTATGGCCGAGACAATTGGACTGAGACATGCGTGCCTCTCCATTCACGCGGATATCGTAGATAGCACGCTTTTCTGTCCATCTTTGATGAACATGCAGGAAACAGGCAAGGCCACGGCAAGGCAAGACCACGGCAAGCAAGATAAGACAAAACGAGACATGGCAAACCCTGAAGGTACCTACCTACCTACTCGACCAGAACCCACATTGTCACACTGTCAAGGGCCAGAGACAAAAGCAATTGTGATTGGCCATCAGCCAGCAGACAACGACGAGTCGGCCCTCCTTGGATTCGAATCCAAGAACAGATGAAAGGCAAGTCTCGCTACGTATAGATGACGGTAGGGACTTCACAGTTCGAAGAAGCTCGATGTCTTGATAGACGTCCAAGTCTAAGCTCGGGCGACACGACTCAAGAGATTCGAATACCTGGCATGCTACTAGCAATTACTGCGCAGTCTCCGTACGGATAATCGACCAACCCACAGACCAGCCCCGCCTCTCCAGAGGCACCTCAGCAGATGCGCTCTCTTGGTGCGACGATGGTGGTGACTTTTGACGGCAAATTCCTTGATCGTCCCATCACAGTTCATACTTCTCAGAGGTGGACGCCCGAAGCATTGTGGTATCCCAGCCCCTGGTTTTGAACAGTATTGTGCATGCTGTCTTGCATAGCCCGCAACGGGTGTGCAAAGTTCAGTTCAGACGCCCAGTCGAACGACAATTGAGTTGGCACCGGGTCAGGATGAAGGCCACTCGCCGCATTACCGCAGGCTCTCCAGAAGCTCAAGTAAAACCGTGCGAGGTCTCATCGTGCCTACCGTCTCCGGCTCCCTCTGCTATTGCGGAAATGTTTGACCAGGCTTCGGGCCCCCCAAGTCCAGGTCATCGGGGTTTATAACTTCGCCGTCGCCGTTGTCGAGGTTGTTCGTAGGCCAGACACACGACACTGCCGTCCCTGACAGAGACCGGAGGGTTATCCTTTACCATGACCCAGACCCGAGAGACGTCGCTCGCCGGGCATTTTTTCCGAAACGCCAAACGCTAGACGTCCAGTTCCCTGTCCGTCCATGCCCGGCTATCTTACCAAGCACACGCTCCAGCTCTAGATCGCCCATATCCGGTCTCCGGGAGAAGCGGTCCTAATTGGACTGGTCGATCACGGTGACCTGTGCCAGGGTTCCTAGACCTAGAGATGACGCACAGGAACCCTGTGATTTCATTGGTACTGTTCGTGTACACACTTTACATCCTGCAGAGACGACAACAGGGGCAGTCGAGCGCAACGATCAACAGGGACAGCGGAATGTAGTACTTAATCCGCCACAAGCCAACCCAACTTGACAAAGAATGCTCTTACGAATACCGACCTTTATCCATAGAACGCGTGACCCTTTTCCATCTCTGAACCTTGCTGTATATTGTACCTTACGCAGTGTTGTGAAGCCGAAGCCTCAGTACAAATGATCTCATCCCGCAACACCCTAGCGTTCACACTCCTCTTCTCTCGCTGACTGGCTCTTTTTGTGCTCCATTACCTATGAGCGAAATTAGCCCTGTTGCGAAGGCACTTCAGAGACAGCACGTTAACGCTCCTCAAAAACCCGCTCGTTACTTCGTATGTTTCCAACTTCACATAAATAATCACGTCCACGTTAGTGATCAATCACCGGCATCGAATGCCCTCTTCGCTGTTCAGGAATGCCGACACAATAATTCTCCACGTAAACATCCTAAACTTCATGCTTTTGCAACTCAGAGCAACGGGGTCACCCCTTCTCAAGTCGACCCAAACCTGTGGAACAACCATTACCCCACCCTCCTGCGAAAGATTCAAGAAGAACCTGGCCGAGGCACAAAAAGGAAAGAAAGAAAGACGCAGCGTATCTGACGTCGGCCATGTAGTTAGCGGAGCAAGACAAACCAATGAATGGCTCCCGGTCTCAGATGCCCGCCTCTGCAATGCCTCGGCCGAAGAAAAAGAAGCAGCATCAAGTGATTGCCCCCTCCTTCGATTTTTATTCCTCCGCCCTCCTCGATTAATGCGTCGTGAGTGGCCGTGTGGCTTTCCATGGGCAGTGCTCCTTTTGTCTACTTGTCAGACGTTGGGAAGACTTTGTGTCTATGCTGTACGCTGCTTGGTTTGGCTGAATGCGAGTCAGAGGGTCCAATTGAGGCAGAGGAGAGGCTTGCAGGGTGTGTTCGACACTCGATGCCGATCCTATGTTGCCAGGAATAGGTCCGGACATACATCCGCACAACACTACGAGGAACAGCTTGGACTACGTACGTGTCAATTACCGAGCTTGAGACTTGTCATCTATTCATTTCATTTGCTCTTCCCTCTTTGCGTCAGTCTGCACTGTACTCGTGAACTCTACCAAACAACCCTTCGCAGGGGGACTGCTGCTGTCGCCGACGGCTTTCATGAAGTACAGAAATGTCTATTCTACCGGATACGGATGATCCATCGGCCGAAGCGGGGGATCGACCCCCGCTAATTTCCGGCTGACCAGTCAGAGTTGCTCCAGTTATGCCGGCCGATGTGCCGGGACCCCGGATGAAGCTATCTCAGTCTGGCAATGCTTGCGGCCCTGCATCTGCATGTCGCCCTCCATATATGGGGTTTGCCCCTTGCGAATTAGATCACTTGTCGTTCACGTCCAGGTATTCTGTATAACTATTTTGAATACTCACTCACGTTGCCACAACCAGGTTCCTACTGGCACAGTGTCACTGTCGCTTGCACCTGTGCCTGATAACATGGAGCACATCGCGCGAGCGGGCGACTCATAATATCCAACGTGAGAAACTTCAGCTGGTGGCTCAGCTTCTGTACCGCTCATGTATAAAAATCTGGACAGTGAAACTAGCAATGTTGATGTGTCCGTATGCGGCCCTGGAGATAGGCACTTGACTGAGGGTAGAGCCTGTGGCCGGAGCAGTACAACAATCAGTCAGTGCGCCTCGAAAAGCGTTGGTATCTTATTTTCCTTTCTTCCTTTTAACTTTCCCAATCCAGTGCCGAGGCACCTATTCCCAGGCGTTACACCTCGACCATGTCTATACAACGTTGACCCAACCTGTGTGTGCAGGCTTTCTCGGTAAGCGGCTCTGTAGATTCGCAACCAGTCGGCTAACGCAGGGGCAACCATCAAAATTTCCTTACTGAGCACATGCGTGTCTTTCCCGCTTGCCTCGCCTACCCCTTTCCTCTTCCGTGGCAGAAAGCGCAAATTGACAGGAACAGATCATTGCAGGATTCACTAGCCTTCGAATAAGTTGGCCACGCCCTCAAGGCCATCTGGCGTGCCTTGCCTCGCCCCGGTGACCGCTCCGCTACGTGTAGCCGACTCGTTTGCGGGTGTCATGAACTCTTGCGCCATCTTGCTGCGATTTGATCTCTTGACTCGCCCGAAACTGCTGGTCTTGGGCAATTTCCCCTGCTCTGCAATGCTTATTCCCTTGAGGTCTTTGAGAAGGTCAAGCACAAGTGCTCGTTGCTGGCGTGTGTGGGAAGCTGGCTTCGACACGAAATCGTTCAGCTTCTCGAGATCAGCCACTTTGATGTTGGGTAGCGAAAGGAGGACATCTCTGGGCGTGCTAGTCGAAGGGCTGTAATAAACCACTATGGAGGCAATTAATGAGGCCAGGTCCTTCTGAAGGTCTACGAAGTAGGGCTCATGGAATGAGTTGATGCAAGCTTGGAGCACTTCCGATGAGATGTACTCCCTGACTGCGGAAGCTGCTTCGGAGGAAATTGGCGTCGGGTCAAGAGAGGAATCCTTTCCGCCGGCAGTGGAGTTATGGCCCTCGTGCGCAGGTACAGATTTTGGCGAGACCGGTTCCGACTGATGGAAGTCTGGAACAATAGATCGAAATACCCGTAAAATTATGCTACAGCATCGCGTGTCTCTCATCCGGATTGCGTGAGTGCAGAAGAGAAGGAGCGGCTCCACAATCGTAGACTGCATCAAGCAAAATTTCCTCAATGATGGATACCTGCGAGGTTGCTCATGACCATTTTGTGATCTTAGTAACGGAGGGTCTAAGTTCAATGTTAGTACTCCATACCGGGTTAGCGATACAGAAACACCGCCGAAAAGCCTTAGACTGCATCTCCAAGCCGAGGTACGGAACGCGTGGGCAAATCAAAGCGGGGATGTCTTTCAAGCAAAGTGAACCAAGTGGTTCAGAGGAGATTACAGGAGACTGGAACACATGGCTGAATGAAGAAAGGACAGACAGAGGCGAATCATGAGGGGTGGGAAGACACTACTTACTTCTCTTAGTGGGATCCAGGAAATCCGCCACCATGATCACGGCAGTGTAAGTGACCTGGCGCAAGATGCTTTCCGATTTCATCTCCTCGGTGAGCGCATCCCCAGCAGCGTCAATTGCTTGTTGGCGCTCCAACTTCTCCCACTCCGAGTTGATCTTTGCGTCCATCTGTTGGAAGCAAGCTGCAAGGAGTGGGGGAAGGAAGTGCTCACGTTGCTCTAGTGGGCAATCGTCCACAAGATAACGCACGAGATTCAGCAAGTTGATCTGCTGATGTGCAGAGAGATAGAAAGAATTTTGGAAAAGCGCTTGTGCAAGGGGGTTCGGCAGTTCGCTGAAGCCATAGAACTGCATCTCCAAACGGCTCATGCAGTAGATAATGGCATAGCATGTTTCTCGTATGAATCTGACGCTCCCTCTTATCGTCGAAGCGAGCCCTTCGAGAGTGTGTTTCTTGTCCATGACGCGGGCATAGAATTCATCTTTGCTGCCCTCAGAAATTCCCGCCTGCCAAAAACGATCACTGAGAACGCCGCCAACAACGGACCGCATTTCAGGGGGCAGTTCTGTCCAATTATCTGGATTGTGCGAGGCGTGGGCGTGGCTGCAGGCTTGGTCAGTGGGCTGAGCTTGAGGGATGACTGGAAATCTCACCTAAGAAATTGCAGAAGGTCGGGTAAGATGATTGGAAAGCTATCGTTCCACAAGCGATACGAGATTTGGAAGGGCGCTGAAGACTTGTCGAGCTTCTCCACGGAAAAAGAAAGAAATGATTTTGTCGGGCGAAGAGGCAACACCTGTCGTCAGGTCAGTCAATAATACGTCAAACAGGCACCTTTATCTTTACCTTTTGTCTCTCCTCTAACTCACTCTGGAGGGCCAGACCCTCTGCATCCAGCTCGCTAGAGCCCCAATCCTTGACTTCATGGACGCGATGGCTCATGAGGTATCGCTTGGCTTTGTCCAGGGCCATCAATTCGCAAAAGCCCGAGTACGATGACAGAGCGCTTTTCAATTCGTGGTTTTGCCATAGGCTTGTGACTGGCTTGATGAATCCATGCAAACGCTCAAATTGTGTTGAAGGGTCAATATTGGTGGCTCGGTGAATGATGATGAAGAGAAAGCTCTGGTAAGCAATTTGTCGTTTCTCGTCCAAGCTTCCCGAGGAAATCATGTCGTTAACCTTTGCCTCTATCTGATCATATACACCTAGCAGGTGGTCAGGGACCTTTGAGGCTAGTCGCTGCAGCTCAACCATGCTTTCGGACTGGAAATCCTTGATCGCCTCGTTAAAGGCCCGGTGCTCTGGGCGAGGAGCTGGCCATGTCATGAGAATGTGTTCAAGGACTTTGAGCATGAATCCTGGATTCCTGTCGAGAGCTGTGGTAGAGAAAGCAACCAGCAATTGTAGCACTCTCTTCCGAATCAGAGGGTCCTCAAAGTTCATTTCAAGGAGTTTGCTGCACCAGGACTCCAGATCTCTCTCCAGAGCAGCGCGCTGTTGTTCCTGTCATCTATAAGCTGGGTGTCGTCTTTCCCGTCACTATTTACTCACGTAGTCTGGCATGCTCTGTTGAGTAGCGCTTGCTCTCCACTTCATGTAGCCTTTCAGCGCCGCCTCGATGACTGTGAATTGTGCATCAACGCGCAGAACAGGCATTGAATGCTTAATGTACTTGGACACTACAAAAATTAGCCGTCCCATATCCGTCAAAGTGGTTCAGATACATCTATTAACGTACCGTCCATCGGTGGGTGACCGTCATATAGATGCTGCAAGACTTGCTCGGCTTGGCCAAGAATATGGTAAACCGCGTCGGAAAGCTTCAGTTGTACAATTGTTTCAATGACCTGTGTGCTGAACCTTCTGTAATTGCCGAGAAAAGCATGTCGTTCCGGGACGGTATCAGTATCTTCCATCAGGAAGAGGAAGGTTGGGTCTTGAGTGTCTTCCGGCAGGTTCTCAAAACGGATTAGGCGGGAACCACAGACCTCGAGCAGTGGCCCAACGAGATGAGTATTGGCTGGGCTCTGTCCGATGAGTCTGTTGTTGAGTAGCCGCGTCCACGTAGCTAACACGGGTATGGCGATGATCAGACTTGGGCTTTGCACCGTTAGAAGCAGCAAATTGAGGAACCCGTTTACGTCCGAAGTTGTCGGAATCGCGGAAAATCTTCGGTCGAGATAGTTGCCCAAGAGGGACAGCATCTACACCAGATCAATAAATGTAATCTAATCGTCTCAAACAACGACTTGCCTCGGAAAACTTTTTACCGAATTGGTACTTGTCCTCGTCAATGTCGTCTACATCAACGGCCGACCACTCGAAGAGCCGCTTCAAGAGGTCTACTGAGCTGGCATCATACATGGGCGCAACGAGTTCCTTGAACTCTTGTTCGGTGAAGTTTGAACGGGAGTAAAGTGCATGTAAGGCCTCCAGAGATGCCTATTGCCGGTTAGCTGTCCCATGTTCTCTTCCCCTCGAGTGTGCGTAATCATGCAGCGTTCAAGTACCTTCTGAATAGACACTTCGGGTGTCGCAAGGGCTCTGCACATGACAGGCACGCAATTGGCCACGGCAACAGCCTTGGGTATGGCCCAGGGCATCAGAGAGTGGAAAACGGACAAGGATTTGACAGCACAAGACCGAACTTGGTCGTTGTTCTGAGCATCCCCTTGAAGGCACTGACTGAGAAATTCGGATACCCGGCTTAGCCAACCTTCTTCCCCATATCGCACCTCGGGGCCAGCAGTCCTGTTCGGGAAAGCCTCTCTGAGGACTGTGGCTGGAGTAAAAATCTCGACACAGCTCCTGCTGAGCACTCCTTCGCGCATGGCGACCACGGCATCGTCGCCATTGAAGACTTCGTCGGAGAGTGTCTCCAAGACGAACAGAACGAGCTCTTTGTGAACAGCAGAATCAGGAATTTGCCATAAGCGAAGCAAAAGCTCATCCATGTCCATCCACTCGGCGCCCCATGATCTCTTGCCAACTTCAACCCATAATTGAGCCGTCTTATTTCTGATGTATAGGGGATCGTCCTTCGACAGGCTGCGACAGAGCTCCAGCATCCAACCACGGAGGGTAGAAGACTGGTGCTCGCTATAATCGGCCCATCTGTGCTTGATCGCATGCTCAAGAAGGGAAAGGGCATAATGGCGCACAACGGGTGACTGGGACTTGTCGGAGGCAAGGGTAAAACCGTGGAATGGAGCTTCGTCTATGCCTTTAATATTTTCGAGGAAGACCTGCGCGTCTCGACGGGAGTCATTGGACGAGTAAGGGTTGTGTATAGCCTCGAGGGCCTGGTGGATCTGTGATATTATGTCGGAATTCGCGCCGTTCATGGAGGTGGTATTCTGCGCCAAGCCGGCCGCGCCATTGGCGGCCTGTCCGTCCATGACAGCTGGAGTGGTCGACAGTAGGGTAGGCAGACGCCTGCAGAAGCTGCTTCTTCAGCAGATGACTCGGTCTTGGTTCATACGGCGGATGTTGTTCAGGCCAGACCCGGAAGGTGGAGGACGAGGAAGTGGCGGGAGAATGCGATATAGAGGGAATGCAGGTTTCGGTGAGAATGCTGCCCAAGACGCGAAGAGCGGCAGTTAGCGAAGGTTGAGAGTGGTGTTAAAAGGGCCGGGCGGCGTGGACAAGGCGCGGACACAGAACCAAGGCATGAGCCTTGCAGCGCGAGTGAGTGTAACTTACCTTGGGCAGATAAGGGCGTCTTCAAGGCACCCGGGCAGACTAGTTTTGTTCTCCGCGTTCCTCAATACCAGCTGCGCCCAACTTTTGCTCACTCCGTGGATAGGCGCTTGATGGGAGAGACAGCGTCGAGCGAATGTGACAGCAAATCAGGTTAGACGGAAAAGAGAGAAGCAGTATATACCTCTGCCAGTGGAAACAAGCGCGGACAATCGTGTCGATTGGCGAGGCAGGAATACCGGAAGTTGCAAGAATATGGAGTAGATGCAGTAGCAACAGCGAACGTGCTTTGCATCATCAAAAACCAAGCCAGAGCAGCAGTGCAACGCAGAGCACCTCAGGTACCTAGGTAGTGTACCTACCATCCGTCACTTAGCGGTCGTGTTCTCGGGCCGGGGCACCAATGCGAACCGTGTGCACTACGTGGTGCCTACCTACTTAGGTACCTTAGGTGATAGGTAAGGTATGGTGGGTAGGTAGGTAGGCAGCTTCTTCCATGGATTACATAAGGTAAGGTAAGATACGCACATCGGCATTGCAGTGGAGACGTTCGGCCCAAAGCCTGCTGCATCGCGTGAGCGTTGACCTGTCGCGCTTCTCTCTTCAGAACTACCTCTACCAAGTCCGCTTTGCCAGTTTAGGCATATCAAGGCAAGGCCGTCTCCCACAAGCACAATCTCTTATCGTAGAAGCTCGTCGACACACAAATCAAACGCCCGTCCCCAGAGACTGGACCGCAGTCACTGCCATAGTTCATGCTCTGGTGCTCATCAAATCTTGCGAGAACCCCAATCTCCCAGTCCCCGCCGTGCAGAGGCCCCTTGAGCTCTACAACCTTTGCACCGGCGTGCATACAAGAGGCTAGGATCCTGGCGCAACAATGTCCAGCATCCTCTCGGATATCAATCAATTTCAGCCTCCAGACGCCACCTCCTAGGTTCTTCTCGCCCAGATGCTGAAACTTGCGAAGGCCATACGTCTCGTGTGGAGGTTGTATAGCAAGAATTCGCATCGAATCATCATAGCTTCCCGTGACCACAATTCTCGCGCCGTCTGCTAAACGCATCGGAATTGGAAGAATGGCTGTCACCCCGGCGCCATGGCCGCTGATGTTAAGAGGAGGATATTGGAGGCTCACCGCCACATCTGAGTCTTCCCCCCCAGACTTTTTGTCCGCGCATGAAGCATATCGCAAAGCAGAGTCGTCCCCACCCGAGTACACGATGAAAGGGTCGCTCTGGGCATCACCGCCTGCAACACCAAGCTGGCTTTCATTTGGCTCTGGCGGGCAAAATGCCACCGTCCAGGCCTCCAAAGAGTGTGTCATGACAGTCGTGACACTTCCCTCGATGATTTGCCATGAATCATCGAGACGTAAGACTCGCACCTCGCCCGCGGATGTTGTGAGAGCAATCAATGAAGGATTATGGGGACTCCATACACCCGAAAGGAAGAGAACCCCTTCAGGAGTGTTGGCGATCGTGCTTGTCGCCAGGTGCTTCAGCGGCTCAGATGCATCTGTGCCTGGATCCAAACGAAAGATAGACAGCGTACCGGTGCTGGAGACGACAGCCAGGATATCCTGCGCACCAGACAGGGGGCAGAAGTGGAGGTCCAAGATTGCCGAAGGATGGGAGATAGTTTGGACGTAATGCCTAGAAGGGTCAGATAAGTGGCGTGGCTGCGTGTTTCTGAATGACTTACACGGCTCCGTTGTCAAGTCGAAAGATGATGAGACTGCCACTGCGATTTTGCGGTTTCTTTCCGGTCAAGGCCTCGTTGTCTTCCGACTCTGTATAGCCTGGCCCGTCCTTGATGAGGTTGTACGTGCCGACAACAAGGTATGTCGGGTGCGAGGGGCACCATTCTATGCAGCTTGGAGGGAGGTCCAATGTGAGAGTTTGCGTTGACACAACGCTATGGGCCATTTTCTTATTCTTCTTTCTCACACTCTGTCAGGTATGGTTCCCTGGTTTTTTGTGGGTATAGGGAAGAAAAGCAAGGGAAGGAACGAGGACGAGGTTAGAAAAAGAAAGGAGAGGGGGGGAAGAAAAAGAAAGGCCAAAGACCATCAGCTCGTGGTTTGCTTGCTCTGTGGCCAGGAGTAATTTGCAGATTTTGTGTGAAGATTCGCCGTGGTCAAAAAGCACCTAGGAGGCGAGAGAGCCTAATCCCACCTAGGTAGGTCCATAGGTAAGTAATAACCTAAGGTAAGGTAAGGTACCTACCTAGGTAGGTACCCGATCCGCCTACCCATGGCCACTCCCGGCCGCCGGTCGTTGCGTTCCGGGAAATTCGGAAGGATCCCGCTTTTCGTCCACAGGTTGCCTGCCGGAATTGGCGCCGCGTAGTCGGATCGGCTGCTCCAACCCTTCCAGAAATGGTGGTATCAGACCAGCCTCCCTTTCTGGAGAACATTTCACAGTCTTATCCTACCTTCGCCCACCCCTTCCATTGCTTCCAATTCTCTGTGACAGCATTAGGTTAGAGCATTGGGTTACCTTGAGGTACATGAATGGTCACCGCATTTGAGAAACCGCCGATTCGCCCTTAGAAGCACATCCCTCCCTCGCCTCGCCTGAGTATTCGCCATAAAACGGCCACTGCCATACAACTCTTTGCCCTCCAGACCCTTTGTCGAAATACTGCCGTTTCGTACTTTGCTTCGAAGCCCTCGCCTGCGAAGCAGCGATGGACTCGGAGGAGTCGGACTTTTACGGTTTGTGCCGAGAACCCGTTAATGCCTGCTCTGGACTGACTGTTTGCCAGGAGACGAGGATGTTATTGAAGGGCTAGAGGCCCGCGTCAATTCATTCAATGTCGCCCAATGGTGGGAGGAGACGAGGGCGGTCCAACTCAACCGGAGAGCCAAGGCGGAGCCAACGGACAGCACCAAGCTGCATAACCCATACGTAGGTGTACCGTATGCGTGGCAACTAACCGAGACCGTCAGTGATTTCCTCAATCGCCTTCCTCCCGAGACAACTGAGGGCACTGCCGAGGTTCCCTGGATTTTCATCTGTAACCCGTTCATTCCTCGGAAGAACAGGTTTCTCGCACAAAACCAGTTCAGCAAAGGCAATGAGGATGAAGCTCCAGAAGAGGATGGATCACAGCTCAACACCTTAGTTGAAGGAGGCACCGAGAGGTTGCGCATTCTGCGCAGCTTTGTTGACGGCATCCACAGGACGAAAAAGTCTGCGACAGCAAAGCTGTTAGAGATCAACCACGAGAAGAAGCAGGCAGTCAAGGACGTCCTATCTCTCGCGCATGCGTGCAAAGTTAGGTCTGGGAAGGTAAGCAACCTGTGCTTTCCCGTTTCATCAGATAAAACTGCTGACGAACAGCTTCAATGAACAGTGGCTTCTTTTTTGTTCGCCTCGAGACGTGAATGAGGTATGGGCGATCATTGCCAGGGCCACGGCAAACAACGAGCTTGGCATCGCTGCTAAAGTGGCACCAAGACAAGACGCAACCGGCCGCAAAGATCGAATGATTGCTGTTTACACTGCCGATTTCAACGATGTCACAGACGTGATGAGGGTGTTGCGTCGGCTCCGGGAGCTGAAAGTGGTGGAGGCGATGGGACGGCCTATCTATTATAAGCCGGGTTTGTCGCATCAATTACCCATTCTCTTCCAGTGATGCGGTGCTGACATGTCGTAGACGCCTTTACATACATTGGGGTTGCCCACGGGAACCAGTGGGATATCAAAGCATCCATTCACAGTTCTCTAGATATCATGCCCAAGCAATAGTCTAAATGGGGAGAATAATGAACAGATCGACCTTGCGCAATCTTCGAAGACCACACAGAGCGTTCCTGAGAAAAGTGCGAAGACCTGTGGGCAATCATGATGGATTATGCTCGAGCGGTCGTGGTATATTACTTGTTGCGTTTACAATTCTGAAATCGGCCGTCTTGCAATTCGAACCGTGGCCATGAATATCGTGAGCAGGAGCTCTTCGTATGTCTTGCCATACACACCAGAACCATTTGAATACAGCCATACCCTCGTTGCATTGTGAATGCTACCACCGCACGTTGCGAACAAATGCATGCTTTCGTTTCCAAGCCACCGCTGTGCCGCCTGTCATGGTCTACCCCGAACCTTCGCCACCAGTATCCATCCATGTCCGACCAACGTCGCTCTATGCTGTGGCTGTCCATCTAACCAATGGATGCCCCCCATGCTAAGGGAAAGAAGAAATCGTCACCGCAACTCAAGCAGCAGCTGAAGCTGGCTGTAACGTGTGCGCGAGCCATGTATATTTGTCTTGATAACATTTCAAAACGTGGCAACCAGTCGTCGCGAGCCGGAGTCCGTTCCTCCCAATCAAGAATAATGGTTGTCAAAGTCCTCGATAACGGCGTCAGGGTCAATGGACTTGAGAAGAAGGACCAAACGGTATGCGCTGTTGCCGTTGAGATAGTATCTGTGCAATTTCTTTGAGCGCAAGAAGCCCAGACGCTCGTATAGACGCATGGCCTGGGTATTTGTCTCCTCTGTTTCCAGAACAATCTCATCGGCATTACGCTCGGCCATGGCATCAATGGCACGTTTCACCAGGGCAGTGGCGATGCCTTTGCCTCGGAACGGCGAAGCGACAGCGAGCATGGCAATGTAACCTCGGCGCGTCGGTGGTGAGTGAGATGAGTGAAGCTCTAACTTGCAGACAATGACGCCGATGAGGGATGAGTCGACTGGATTCAGAGCCTAGGCAGCAATTAGTTCTAATCGGAGGAGAAGCTTATTTGTCAAGACAGATGCGGACCATGAAGCACAAGTGCCCCCATTGGTAGAGGAAATACCGATAGACATAGATGCTGTACGGTTCGCTCAAATCCTTTGCTATCAGAGAACGTATGGCGGGTAGGTACTTCGCTTCCAGACCATGTTCATACTGTATATAATGCAAGTCTCCCGGGGGGATGCTGATTTTGGAAGCATCCATGGTGCATCTATCGGGCAGTCTCTGGGGGAGATGGGAGCGTTGATGAATAATGGGGTGGAAGAAATGAGGACGGAAGATTTCGAGGGTCGAACTCGGACCAGCAAATGCGCAGAGATGCTCAACTCATGACAAGACGATGAGGTAGAGACTGAAAACGACAGCGAAACCGTTTCGGATTAATGCTGCGATTACGGAAAAAGAAGCGGCACTGCCGCGCGCGAGGAATGAAGAGGATAAAGCGGCCGATTCGCACGACACGGTCGCGAATTGTGCGTTTGCAGGTTGACTTGATTTGAGCTGACTGGCGGCGTGGGAGGATAGGTGAGACTACGTCGGGCGTTGTCTTGAAGTGCAGAGTTGAGGTCAGCCAGGCAGGGTAAGGTAAGGCGACGCGACTCCAGCCCGTTGCGGAGGCTAAGTAGAGCGGGTGACAACTCCATCCTAGGGACAGCGGCGCAGTCGAGGCCTGGATGCCCCGTGCACCCAACTTGGTGGAGCTCTGGAGGCTGAAGTGCCTCGAGTGATAACCTACCTACTTCCCTAGATAGGGTAAGAACGATAGGTAACCTTGAACTAGTTGTGCCTACCGTAATATTTAATCCAGTCTGTCAGCCCTCTCTTCCGTGGGTGTTTAGGTGCTTTTCATGCAATGCACCCAGCCTGCAACATGTTGCGTGAAGTCGGGACCACTATCACATGCTAAACGAGCAGTAGCGCATTTGCAAACGAACTGCTTTCTGAAGCTTCGGAGGCTGCTGCCAGCAGTTAGTCGTAAGGCCTTTCTTGCGCAGCTTTAGCGAGCTTGTTGGTTTTATTTGGAGGTGTTTCTTTCTTTTTTTTTTTTTTTTTNTTTTTTTTTTTTTTTTCTTTTTTTTTAATTAAACAATTACCCTGTTGCCTCTGACCAATGAGACGAAAGAGGAAAATTGCTCTCGTTGCCGGCCAGCTGAAGTGCGATCCTATCATTTTTGGGGTCTTGTGCACCCTGTTGTCACGCTCTTGTCAAGAAAGGTGATCTACCGACCATCATTGTACTGCAAGAAAATGTGTAGAGTGGCGAGTAGTCTTGTCTATGTTCCATTGGAGAAAACGGCCGATACATGCGTGCCGCAAGGAGTCCTCGAAATAAAACCATTCAAACGCGAGAGCTCTCATCTGACCTTTGGCAATGGAAGGTATCTATTAGGTACATAGGCACCTAAGGGATGCTTGGTAGGGCCTCTGAGAGGAAACGGACTGAGAATCTTAGACCTGGCTTTCGAGTGCCGCATTTTATGCACCTGATGAAAACATAACGCCCAGGCCACTGGCAGCCATGTGGCCCGCCCGGATTGACGTCACGTTCATAGCTATCGACGGCTTACTAGCCTGCTGCTCTGTGCCCTCAGACCTCCCTACTGGGCATGTAGCCGTGGCCGTGGCTACCTATACCGCTTTGAAGCTCTGGACATTTTTACTACACCTCCATTGGACGGCTTGCTCTGAAGTGTTCCCCTTAGCGTCGGGACTACCAGCGACCCTCCTCGTCCCACTCAACCTGTCCGATAACCCAGGTGCGTGGCTTGCGCAGAATAAGCTTTCAACTCTCGGCCACGCTCTGTGCCTTCCACCCCATTACCCCGACGGTCCGCCTGTCTCGTTGAGTCCTGACCTGCCGCTTAGGCATCACGAGCACCGCGTTCCGTGACGAATAAGTATTGAACCCTTCTCTTTCGAGCACGCTGGCGCCCTACATCCCAGGCCACACGTCAGGCACCCCAACTCCTCCTTCTGCGCTGCTCTACACCATCTCTCGCTTCAAACCTCTCAAAGGCGCAAGCTGACACTACGGTCGTTAGATTTCTCAGGTCAGTCGCAGGCGATTGCGATCGTGACCATGTCTGCGTCTACTCTCAGGCGGCGTGCCGTTCTCGCCGATCCTCAGACCGAGAGCGAGTCCTCTACACCCCGAGATGAGAGTCCTGACAAGTCCGAGAAACACGTTCACGTCGTCCAACACTTGAAGCCCAAGACGAGAAAGCGCCGCAACACCGCCATTTTCCTGCTCGGAAGCTTGTTCGGCATTATAGCTGCCGGCTTTTTTGCCAAAAGCAATGACCTCATCGACTTCCCTGAGCTGGGCGAGCTCAGCATGGACAGCCTATTCGACGTCTTACCCGCCGGTTTAGTCAAGGACATGCGCGATCTAGTGGTCAGTAACGCTTCTTTCACAGACTCGAAAGGAGTTTAGGCCAGCTGAACTGAACTAATGCGGCTCCTCGTAAAGCAAGGCGAGCGCGAGTTCGTTGATAGCTACGACGCTTTCTCAGTAGGTTTGCAGGCCCGCGCCGAAGGCCTTCACGCACACCACCCCATGATTATGGTCCCGGGCGTTATTTCAACAGGTCTCGAATCGTGGGGCACCACCAATGTTTCACGCCCCTACTTCCGCAAGCGCCTCTGGGGCAGCTGGAGCATGATGCGTGCCTTGGTTTTGGACAAGGAGAATTGGAAGAGACACCTCATGTTGGATCAAGAAACAGGCCTCGATCCCCCGCATATCAAGTTACGGGCTGCCCAAGGCTTCGATGCAACCGATTTCTTCATTACGGGATATTGGATTTGGAACAAGATTTTCGAAAATCTTGCGTCCATAGGCTACGACCCAACTAATTCCTTTACCGCCGCTTACGATTGGCGGCTGGCATATCCGAACCTCGAGACGCGGGACCAGTATTTTACGAGGCTCAAGTCCTACATCGAAACCGCTCACGAATTCTCGGGGAAAAAGGCGGTTCTCGTGTCGCACAGCATGGGCGGACAAGTTCTCTTTTACTTCTTCCACTGGGTCGCATCCGAGACCGGTGGCCGCGGTGGCGATGACTGGGTCGAGAGGCACGTCGAGGCGTGGATTAATGTTAGTGGCTGCATGCTTGGCGCTGTCAAGGATTTGACGGCAGTACTTTCTGGCGAGATGCGAGATACGGCGCAGCTCAATGCGTTTGCTGTCTATGGCCTCGAAAAATTTCTGAGCAAAGACGAGCGGGCGCAACTGTTCCGTGCCATGCCCGGAATATCTTCCATGCTTCCCATCGGAGGGGATGCGGTATGGGGTAATTCCACCTGGGCTCCCGATGATCAGCCCGGGCAGGACTTCTCCTTCGGGTCACTGCTCAACTTCCGCAGCGGCATGAACTGGACCACACCCGACCGTAATTTGACGGTCGAATCGGCCATGGAATACCTCTACAACACAACGGAGGAGTGGTACCAAAAACACATCAAGACAAGTTACTCGCACGGAATCGCGCACACAGAGGCGGAAGTCGAGGCGAACGAGAAGGACCCCCGCAAGTGGATCAACCCCTTGGAAACGCGGCTTCCGCTGGCGCCGAGCATGAAGATTTACTGTTTCTATGGTGTTGGCAAGGCCACTGAACGAGGATACTATTACCGGTCTCCAGAGATGCCGTCTCTTACGAATCTGAACATCACCATCGACACAGCTTTCACCCAAGGCCAAGTCGACCACGGCGTTGTCATGGGCGAGGGAGACGGTACTGTCAACTTGATCAGTACGGGTTACATGTGCAATCGTGGCTGGAACTACAAGCGATATAATCCGGCCGGGTCCAAGGTCACTGTGGTAGAGATGGAACACGAGCCAGAACGTTTCAATCCCAGAGGTGGACCCAAGACGGCAGACCACGTAGACATCCTCGGGCGGCAGCATTTGAACGAGCTGATCTTGAGGATTGCAGCGGGCAAGGGGAACACGATTTCTGACTACGTTGTGAGCAATATTTTGGAGTATGCGGATAAGGTCAAGGTCTACGACGAGGACAAGCAGCCTGAGGAAGAGGAGGGATAGCATGTTACCCGAAAGCATAGCTATTGAGGCGGACAGTAGCAACAGTTTGTGGTTTTGATTAGGGGCGTTCTGGCGAATTGCAGAGGAATCGGAGGGATTTGGCGATGGTCATGGCATGATGAATACCCTTTTCGGTCAGCTGTGTTATAGAGAATATGTACTACTTAAACATGTAAATAGAGTCCACATCTTCGACACGGATAATACCATTAGAAAGAAGAAAAAAATTAGCAGAAAAGTAATTTGTTTGTGTCCAGCCACGGCTGTGGGCATCATGAACATGGGCCCTCTTTTCGATCTCTCAACGAGGTGATGTAACACAATCGCTTCGACCAGAGCCGATTGCTCCAAATTGATGTATCCCAGATATGATTCATTGCAGGCGTTAGATACAGGTGAGGTGAGTTGAAACTAGGAAGGACGGCGGTATCAGATTATGGGGGTTGAAATAGCGCTTCTTAACTACTTAGTGTAGCTTAGATAAATAAATAATCTACTTAGTAGGGATAGTAGACCTTATATACTTATATATAAAGTTTTAGCCTCTAGCTGTTTATAGTAATTTTTACCTACTTAGAGCGATAGACTTCTATAAGTACTTTATATAATTAGTAGTTTAGTAAGTTATATTTTAAGTTATCTTTCTCTTTACTTTTCTCTACTAGAGGATATAACCTACTAACTATAATAATAAGAGTTATTATAATATATTTATTCCTTTATTATTATCTATATAGTTAAATACTTATAAATACTTAAGATTATTATATTTTATTATGTTAACATATAACATTCTTTTATAATAATAATAATAATATAAGAATAATAATAACGCTTAACTTACTTTAATAATCTATATAAAATAAATAAATAAAGTTTAAGGTATTAAACCTTATATAAAAATACTCTATTTATTATAACCTATAACTATAATATTGATTATATAATACGTATAGTTATATAAGTACCTTATGTAATTAGTAGTTTAGTAGGTTATATTTTAGATTATCTTTCTCCTCACTTTTTCCCTACTAGAGGAAGTAACCTACTAACTATATAAGTAATAATAACTAGAGTTATTATAATATATTAATTCCCTTATTATTATCTATATAATTAAATACCTATAAATACTTAGGATTATTACCTTTTATTATAATATAAGCCTATCTATAACCTTATACTATATAGGTATATATACTATACCCCTAAATATACTTATACTTATACTAATAGATTATAAACTTAGTTTAGAGATAACCTCTATTCCTTCTACTTCTTTACCTCTCCCCTATTTACTTATAAAGTTCTACCTCTACTTAAAGGTTATATATACTAAAAATCTATCCTTTAAATACTTTTCTATTTATACTACTTATATAGAAGCTAATATACTAGCTAGACTAGTAATTTAGTTTTATAAGATATACTTCTTATAAATTTATATAACTAATCCTATATAAATTAACTATACCTTTATTAATTCTTCTTTAAGTAAATAGTCTCTTACTACTACTTTATTTAATCTATATCCCTTAGATTATC